>NC_057795.1:213998394-214006706 GCF_018294505.1 Triticum aestivum | reverse complement strand
AGCTGATTTGCCGTTTCATGAAGTATCCCTTCTTGCCCTTGCCCTTCTTGAAACTAGTGGTTTCACCAACCATCAACAATTGATGCTCCTTCTTGATTTCTACTTTCGCGGTGTCAAACATCACGAATACCTCAAGGATCATCATATCTATCCCTAATATGTTATAGTTCATCACGAAGCTCTAACAGCTTGGTGGCAATGACTTTGGAGAACCATCACTGTCTTATCTGGAAGATCAACTCCCACTCGATTCAAATGATTGTTGTACTCAGACAATCTGAGCACAAGCTCAACAATTGAGCTTTTCTCCTTAGTTTGCAGGTTAAGAAAGTCATCGGAGGTCTTATACCTCTTGACATGGGCACGAGCCTGAAATCCCAATTTCAGCCCTCAAAACATCTCATATGTTTCGCGATGTTTCAAAAACGTCTTTGGTGCCTCAACTCTAAACCGTTTAACTGAACTATCACGTAGTTATCAAAACGTGTATGTCCGATGTTCGCAACATCCACAGACGACGTTTGGGGTTCAGCACACTAAGCGGTGCATTAAGGACATAAGCTTTCTACTGTCCGCATAATCGCTACTATCAACTTTCAACTATATTTTCTCTAGGAACATATCTAAACAGTAGAACTATAGCGTGAGCTACGACATAATTTGCAAAAACCTTTTGACTATGTTCAGGATAATTAAGTTCATCTTATGAACTCCCACTCAGATAGACATCTCTCTAGTCATCTAAGTGATTACATGATCCGAGTCAAACTAGGCCGTGTCCGATCATCACGTGAGACGGACTAGTCATCATCGGTGAACATCTTCATGTTGATCGTATCTTCTATACGACTCATGTTCGACCTTTCGGTCTCCGTGTTCCGAGGCCATGTCTATACATGCTAGGCTCGTCAAGTTAACCCTAAGTGTTTTGCATGTGTTCCGAGGCCATGTCTGTACATGCTAGGCTCGTCAACACCCGTTGTATTTGAACGTCTGAATAAAACACCCGATCATCACGTGATGTTTTGAAACAGCGAACTGTCACAACGGTGCACAGTTAGGGGAGAACACTTCTTGAAATTGTTGTAAGGGATCATCTTATTTACTACCGTCGTTCTAAGCAAATAAGATGTATAAACATGATAAACATCACATGCAATCAAATAGTGACATGATATGGCCATCATCACTTTGCTCCTTTTGATCTCCATCTTCGGGGCTCCATGATCATCATCGTCACCGGCATGACACCATGATCTCCATCATCATGATCTCCATCATCGTGTCTTCATGAAGTTGCCTCGCCAACTATTACTTCTACTACTATGGCTAACGGTTAGCAATAAAGTAAAGTAATTACATGACGTTTAAGTTGACACGCAGGTCACAAATAAATAAAGACAACTCCTATGGCTCCTGCCGGTTGTCATACTCATCGACATGCAAGTCGTGATTCCTATTACAAGAACATGATCAATCTCATACATCACATATATCATTCATCACATCCTTTGGCCATATCACATCACATAGCATACCCTGCAAAAACAAGTTAGACGTCCTCTAATTGTTGTTTGCATGTTTTACGTGGCTGCTATGGGTTTCTAGCAAGAACGTTTCTTACCTATGCATGAACCACAACGTGATATGCCAATTGCTATTTACCCTTCATAAGGACCCTTTTCATCGAATCCGATCCGACTAAAGTGGGAGAGACAGACACCCGCCAGCCACCTTATGCAACTAGTGCATGTTTGTCGGTGGAACCGGTCTCACGTAAGCGTACATGTAAGGTTGGTCCGGGCCGCTTCATCCCACGATGCCGCCGAATCAAGATAAGACTAGTAACGGCAAGCATATTGAACAATATTGACACCCACAACTACTTTGTGTTCTACTCGTGCATAGTAACTACGCATAGACCTAGCTCATGATGCCACTATTGGGGAACGTAGCAGAAATTCAAAATTTTCCTACGTATCACCAAGATCTATCTATGGAGAAACCAGCAACGAGTAGAAAGGAGAGTGCATCTACATACCCTTGTAGATCGCTAAGCGGAAGCGTTCAAGTGAACGGGGTTGATGGAGTCGTACTCGTCGTGATTCAGATCACCGATGATCCTAGTGCCGAACGGACGGCACCTCCGCGTTCAACACACGTACAGCTCGACGATGTCTCCCATGCCTTGATCCAGCAAGGAGAGAGGGAGAGGTTGAGGAAGACTCCATCCAGCAGCAGCACAATGGCGTGGTGTTGATGGAGGAGCGTGGCAATCCTGCAGGGCTTCGCCAAGCACCTACGGGAGAGGAGGAGGTGTCACGGGAGGGAGGGAGGTGCCAAGGGCTCAGGTATGGATGCCCTCCCTCCCCTCCACTATCTATAGGGGCAGGGGAGAAGGGGGAGGCGCAGCCTTGCCCCTTCCTCCAAGGAAAGGGTGCGGCTAAGAGGGGGGGAGGAGTCCATCCTCCCCAAGGCACCTCGGAGGTGCCTTCCCCCTTTAGGACTCTCCCCTTTTTCCTATATCTTGGCGCATGGGCCTCTAGGGGCTGGTGCCCTTGGCCCATGTAGGCCAAGGCGCACCCCCTACAGCCCATGTGGCCCCCGGGGCAGGTGGCCCCACCCGGTGGGCCCCCGGGACCCTTCCGGTGGTCCCGGTACAATACCGATGACCCCGAAACTTGTCCCGATGGCCGAAACAGGACTTCCTATATATAAATCTTTACCTCCGGACCATTCCGAAACTCCTCGTGACGTCGGGGATCTCATCCGGGACTCCGAACAACATTCGGTAACCACATACAAACTTCCTTTATAACCCTAGCATCATCGAACCTTAAGTGTGTAGACCCTACGGGTTCGGGAGACATGCAGACATGACCGAGATGTTCTCCGGTCAATAACCAACAGCGGGATCTGGATACCCATGTTGGCTCCCACATGTTCCACGATGATCTCATCGGATGAACCACGATGTCAAGGACTCAATCGATCCCGTATACAATTCCCTTTGTCTAGCGGTATGGTACTTGCCCGAGATTCGATCGTCGGTATACCGATACCTTGTTCAATCTCGTTACCGGCAAGTCTCTTTACTCGTTCCGTAACACATCATCCCGTGATCAACCCCTTGGTCACATTGTGCACATTATGATGATGTCCTACCGAGTGGGCCCAGAGATACCTCTCCGTTTACACGGAGTGACAAAATCCCAATCTCGATTCGTGCCAACCCAACAGACACTTTCAATGATACCCGTAGTGTACCTTTATAGCCACCCAGTTACGTTGTGACGTTTGGCACACCCAAAGCACTCCTACGGTATCCGGTAGTTGCACAATCTCATGGTCTAAGGAAATGATACTTGACATTAGAAAAGCTTTAGCATACGAACTACATGATCTTGTGCTAGGCTTAGGATTGGGTCTTGTCCATCACATCATTCTCCTAATGATGTGATCCCGTTATCAACGACATCCAATGTCCATGGTCAGGAAACCGTAACCATCTATTGATTAACGAGCTAGTCAACTAGAGGCTTACTAGGGACATGGTGTTGTCTATGTATCCACACATGTATCTGAGTTTCCTATCAATACAATTCTAGCATGGATAATAAACGATTATCATGAACAAGGAAATATAATAATAATCAATTTATTATTGCCTCTAGGGCATATTTCCAACAGTGCAGAGTAGTCAAATTCTTCCTTGAGACCCATATTCTTCAGATCAGCAGCGCTGTAGACATGAGAGAGAACAACCCAGGTACGGTTGAAGGATTCATGGAGGTAGTATTGGTTTTTCCTCACTGCATTATGTGTTGAGGTCATGTTGTGAAGAATTGAACCAAACTGACGCTTGACCCATTTATGATTGCGATCAACCTTCTGATGAAGACTGAGGAGTAACTCACGGTTAGTCATCACCCTGGGTGCTGTGGCTTGAGGATTTTGCTTGGCTGAGGTATTGGCGGCAGAATCATGTGTGGCAGAATCGTCATTGGTAGAGTAAGATGCAGCCTTGCGAAATTGACCATCCAAAGGACGAATGCCTTCATCGATCATAGCAGCGGCCTTGCCTTTGTCATCAGCTAATGAAACTGTCCGTTTGAGGACTTCAATGGGAGGCAAGTAGCTACCGTGGTTTAGAGTGTCAGCTTTGTAATTCAGTGAAGATCTTGCCCTGATGAATCTCATAATCCAAGGAGCATAGGGCTTCAGGTCGAATGGTGACATAGCAATATTGGCCAGAGTCCTCATGAAGAAATCAAGAAAGTTTATGGGAACGCCATGAATGATGTTAAAAAGCATATTCTTCATGATGCCAACGACTTCTTCATCATTTGAGTCGTGGCCTTTGATGGGACTCATTGTCTTCGTCAGAATTCGATAGACAGTCCGAGGCACATAGAGTAATTCCTTGACGAGGAATTTGGTTCGTGGGGCCTGCCTTGGCTTCAATGGCTTCATCAGCACTTGCATATAGTGATTTGAATGTTCTGGTTCATTGTAGATACAACGAGCATCATCAAGTGGAGGACTGAGTGGTAGAGCACGAAGCAATTCAGTTGTAGGTGCCTTGTAGTGAGTATTTGTAGACATCCAGTCTAATACCCAGGAGTTCACGTGTTTAGCGTCTCCGGTGATGTGCAGAGTTGCATAGAATTGAAGAATGAGTTCTTCATTCCAGTCACAGATACCAATGAAGAAATTTAGAAGTCCTGCATCGTGAAGAACACTGAGGACTGGCTCAAAGCCGGGCAGAGACTCCATGTCCACATGAGGAATATGTGCATGATCGAAGACTTTGTCTTTGTTGAAGAGCACTGAGGAATAGAAATTGTCTTGGCTGGCAGTCCAGAAACACCTCTTCCTTATGCGAGCAGAATCATATGGATTATAATCAGTGAAGAATACATGCTCGGCAAAGAAATCTTCAGCCTTAAACTTCTGTTTGCTTGAGAACGGATTCTTTTGCTTTGGTAGAGGGATGTCAGTGAGTTGCATCACCACCTCAGGAATCGCGAGCTCAGGTTCTTCAGGCTGAGGAATTTCATGTTCCTCAATAGGTGTAGTCTGAGGATCAGCAGCAGCAGGTTCATCAACACTAGTGGCTGGAATTTCTTCATGCATAGAGAGAGTGGGTTGAGTTTCTTCAGAGCCCATTTGAACTGTTGGTGCAGGGGACTGAGGAATCTGTTGGAGCAGGGTGAAGAGAGGAGTATTGGGATGCTAACTTTCCGAAAAGTCATCATTCATCACAGGTGTGGTGCACCCTATATCCACATCTTCCTCTTCAATTTCCTCAACACCAGCCTCTTCAGCTGTGAACTGAGGCATAGGTGAGGAAATGACTGGCGTTGAAGGGATTGCGTCCACTTCAATTTCTTCGTCAATCTGCTCTGACGAAGTAACAGAATGATGTTCTTCATCAGATCCGATGGGGATCTCATAGTCTTCTCCAAAAGGAACAAGGTCCTTTATTGGCATGGAGGAAATCGGAACAACATCAATTGGATTTTCGAGTGAGCTGGTCATTGGCTTCAGTTTCTTCGCAGCCGAAGAGTTTGACACAGCTGATGCCTTCCTTTTCTTCACCGCAGCTCGCTCTGCAGCCTTGGTCTTCTTCACATCAAATGCACATGGAAGAATTGGAGTTGGTGTAGGTGTAGATGGAGCTGAGGGATCTGGTTGATTTTCTTCAGGCGCAACTGATGCAGTTGCCCTGACTTCTTCAGTTTCTTCAGGCGCACCACTAGTGGATGCCCTGGCAATTTCTTCAGCGGCTGGAATAGGATCATCAGCCCTGGAACTAGCATGTTCTTCAGCAGCCTGAACTTCATCAGCGGTGCTGGCATGTTCTTCAGTCGGCTGAGCTGAGATTTCAGCCTGAGGAATTTCATGTTGCGTTGGAGAAGCAACATTGGTGAATTTCTTCGTCAGGTTAACGAATCTGACTTTGGCTCCTTGCCAATCATCATAGTAGGCATCAAAATCCTTGCTGAGGGCTTGAATTTCAGACTGAGCCTGGAGAAGTTCCTCAGGTGTCATTCTGACAACATTTTTCTTTAGGAGCTTCTCCTTTCTATATTGAGCTTTCTTAATCTCTCTTGCCTTTTCAAACTTCCATTTCTCTTCAGTGATGAAATGGGTTAGCATGTGACTTTGACCGGCGGTCAGATGAAAATCAGGTATGGGGGTGTTTGGATCCTTGTGCCAGAGATCAATATAATTGAGGATTTTCCTCGGATCCAACAGTAGTGGCATAGATGTGCCTTTGGCTCTAGCGGCCTTTTCTTGTCTGTCTCTGATGATTTCTGCGAGTTCATCATCAGAAGCTTCATCATCAGAAGGCACATGGAATGCAACCTGTTTCTTCTTTGGACTTGGCCGAGGACCTCGTCCAGCTATTGCTTTGGTCTTCAGCAGAGTCGGGCTAGATGATGACTTTGGTGCAGCAGAGGAACTTGCTGAAACACCAGAGGCAATCGAGAAACCAGCATTCCTTTGACATGTAGTCAGATGCACAGGAGCTGAGGACTTTGAAGGAGCAGTAGCAGTGTGAGGGATTTGCCGTGAGGGCGCTGCTGAGGAACTTGGCCGTGAGGGTGCTGTTGAGGAACTTGGCCGTGAGGGCGCTGTTGGTGAAGCACTTGGCTTACGAGCAGGCTTCTTTGGCATGGATTTCCTCGGTTTGACTGAGGCCTCAGTAGCAGTAGCAGTGGCAGAATCCTCATTGAATTTCTTCACTGCCTCCTTGGCTTGTCTTGCCAATTTGGCTTGGCGCTTAGCCCATTATTCAGGAAAGTCCTCACCACGTTTGATGCTTGTGGGGTCAGCTACTTGGCTAGGTGCCAATGGAGCTCTTGGGCATGGAGGATTGAGGGCGAATTTCTTCATGTACTTTGGATTCACATATCTGTATTCCCTCCATTCCCTTGCCCATCTCCGTTCAATCTTTTGAATGCGCACCTTGCGCTGATTTTTGTTTTCTTTGCCATATTTTGCTTCATCAGGTGTGCAATAGTCAGCATAAATTTCCTCAGGGATTTCAAACGCAGTCATAACCTCAGGTTTCTTTCCTCCTTTCTGCGGCTTCTTACCGTCTGCCATATTCTTCAGTTGAGGAATTTCAACAAATGAGTTCTCCGAAGAAGTATGCAGTTTTTCTTTGAGGAACGCTGCAAATGAGTTAAGTTGATGAGAACCTAGTGATTCAGCAGCAGACATGAGTACCTGTGAACAGAGTACAGGTGCGAGGAATTTGGAGAGGTCATATGCATTCTGAGAAGGTTTTTGAAAAGAACAAGTTTTGAGGAATTTGACCAGATGAACCTTGAGGAATTTCACTAAGCGTTCTTGTCTTAGGTTCCAGAGTTGTACAGATCGAAGATCCACACAATTAGGTAATCTTGAAGAAAATGGTTGCTTAGAGAAACAGTTCAAGATCATATGAAGTGTGTGGTGTTCGTATGTGTGAAGATTTGAAGAATAACCACCTTTGAAGATTTTCAGGAAAGCTTGAGAATCAAAGCGAGTAATAAAAGTAACTTTTAATTACCCGAAATGAAGAACACGACGAACTGAGAAGAACAGACGGGAAGTTCGTCAGGTTAGATCTTCCTTGCCCTAACTCGGCGGAGGAAAACAGCTACGGCGGCGGCGGAGTGAAGATTTCCGCGGTCGGCGTGAGTACGACGGCGACGAGGTCGAGGCAGCGAAGCTCTTCCTCACCGGCGACGATGGAGTAGCGGTGGCGCTAGGGTTTGAGGAGCTCGAGCGGGAGAGAGATGGTCGAGCGGAGTAAATGAAGTGAGGAAGGGGAGAGGGGTATTTATAGACACGGTGAAAAACTGTTCGCTCGAAGATTTAGGACGAACGTGCCCCTGCCCTTTCTCCTTCACGCGACATGTGTCACCCACGTACTGTGTAGTGGAGATCATGTACGATCGTGGGTGAATAGAATAATGCATCGTGGGATGCGGAACAGTTTGAGCGGCAAAACCGAAAATTTGGATAAGATTTGTTTTAAAGTTTCGTTCGCAATTTCTTCAGCTGCCAAGGACACAGTGAAGACTTTGGACGAGCTTCAAATAGAACGCACATGAAGAATTTGTGAATAGATTGGGTTGAGTATAGCATAGAGGGGAAGGGTCCGATCACATTCACTTAGCAGAAAAAGCAACTTGAAGAAATAGCTATAAGTGAATGCTGTAGAGGACATAAACTCATATATATATATATATATATATATATATATATATATATATATATATAGCCAATGAAGAAAAACGAAGGAAACAGTGAAG
>NC_057795.1:213990629-213998384 GCF_018294505.1 Triticum aestivum | reverse complement strand
GGTCGACTTTCTCTCTAAATATCAACTTCCTCATAGACTTATAGACCTGTGTACACTCACAAACGCATTAGTCCCTTAACCTATAAGTCTTCAATACACCAAAATCACTAAGGGGCACTAGATGCACTTACAATCTCCCCCTTTTTGGTGATTGATGACAACATAGGTTAAGTTTTCAACGGGGATAAATATATGAAGTGTATACACTGATATTGAGGAATTCGATTGCAAGATATAGAAGAACTCCCCCTGAAGATGTGCATAGTGAGGAATTTTCCTTTGAGGCATTGCACATTTGAAGAGTTGAATCATGGAGATCTCCCCCTATATGTTGTAATTCATACATGCATTTGATATATAATATGAAGAATTTGAAATGCATGATGAAATATGGTGCCTGATGAGATTCAGCATGCGTGCAATGTCATTAACAAGGAATAAGCATGCAAAGCATAATGCAACAAAAGTATCAGCGCACCATCGGGTTTAAGATTACAACTCGATCGAAATAAAAGTTTCAGAAGAACGATAGTTGTAACTTAAGAAATATGCCCTTAATATAGACCCGCTTGACGACTAACTCAGATTTCTCCCCCTTTGTCATCAAATGACCAAATGGATTGAAACTGAGGACTAACGCCCCTGAAGAATTTCAAGTCGATGGAGGAGCGCCAGCGTTGTCGGGTTTTTTTGTTGTAGCAGGGCCTGCCGCAGTGTCGTCCAAATCTTCATACTCATCAGTGTCACGTGATGAAGAATAAGAGCTGGCCACCAAGGAAGGAACTTTGACCTTCTTGAATTTCTTCGGTCGAGGTGCAAACCAGTCAAATTCTTCCTTGAGACCCATATTCTTCAGATCAGCAGCGCTGTAGACATGAGAGAGAACAGCCCAGGTACGATTGAAGGTTTCATGGAGGTAGTATTGGTTTTTCTTCACTGCATTGTGTGTTGAGGTCATGTTGTGAAGAATTGAACCAAACTGACGCTGGACCCATTTATGATTGCGATCAATCTTCTGATGAAGACTGAGGAGTAACTCATGGTCAGTCATCACCCTGGGTGCTGTGGCTTGAGGATTTTGCTTGGCTGAGGTATTTGCGACAGAGTCATGTGTGGCAGAATCGTCATTGGTAGAGTAAGATGCAGCCTTGCGAAATTGACCATCCAATGGACGAATGCCTTTATCGATCATAGCAACGGCCTTGCCTTTATCATCAGCTGATGAAACTGTCTGTTTGAGGACTTCAATGGGAGGCAAGTAGCTACCGTGGTTCAGAGTGTCAGCTTTGTAATTCAGTGAAGATCTTGCCCTGATGAATCTCATAATCCAAGGAGCATAGGGCTTCAGCTCGAATGGTGACATAGCAATATTGGCCAGAGTCCTATTGAAGAAATCATGGAAGTTGATGGGAACGCCATGAATGATGTTGAAAAGCATATTCTTCATGATGCCAACAACTTCTTCATCATTTGAGTCATGGCCTTTGATGGGACTCATTGTCTTCGTCAGAATTCGATAGACAGTCCAAGGCACATAGAGTAATTCCTTGACGAGGAATTTGGTTCGTGGGGCCTGCCTTGGCTTCAATGGCTTCATCAGCACTTGCATATAGTGATTTGAAAGTTCTGGTTCATTGTAGATACAACGAGCATCATCAAGTGGAGGACTGAGTGGTAGAGCACGAAGCAATTCAGTTGCAGGTGCCTTGTAGTGAGTATTTTCAGAGATCCAGTCTAATACCCAGGAGTTCACATCTTCAGCGTCTCCGGTGATGTGCAGAATTGAAGAATGAGTTCTTCATTCCAGTCACAGATATCAATGCAGAAATTTAGAAGTCCTGCGTTGTGAAGAACACTAAGGACTGGCTCAAAGCCGGGCAGAGACTCCATGTCCACATGAGGAATATGTGCATGATCGAAGACTTTGTCTTTGTTGAAGAGCACTGAGGAATAGAAATTGGCTTGGCTGGCAGTCCAGAAACGCCTCTTCCTTATGCGAGCAGAATCATATGGATTATAATCAGTGAAGAATACATGTTCGGCAAAGAAATCTTCAGCCTTAAACTTCTGTTTGCTTGAGAACAGATTCTTTTGCTTTGGCAGAGGGATGTCAGTGAGTTGCATCACCACCTCAGGAATCACGAGCTCAGGTTCTTCAGGCTGAGGAATTTCATGTTCCTCAATAGGTGCAGTCTGAGGATCAGCAGCAGCAGGTTCATCAGCACTAGTGGCTGGAATTTCTTCATGCACAGAGAGAGTGGGTTGAGTTTCTTCAGAGCCCATTTGAACTGTTGGTGCAGGGGACTGAGGAATCTGTTGGAGCGGGGTGAAGAGAGGAGTATTGGGATGCTGAATTTCCCAAAAGTCACCATTCATCACAGGTGTGGTGCACCCTATATCCACATCTTCATCTTCAATTTCCTCAACACCAGCCTCTTCAGCTATGAACTGAGGCATAGGTGAGGAAATGACTGGCGTTGAAGGGATTGCGTCCACTTCAATTTCTTCATCAATCTGCTCTGACGAAGCAGCAGAATGATGTTCTTCATCAGATCCGATGGGGATCTCATAGTATTCTCCAAAAGGAACAAGGTCCTTTGTTGGCATGGAGGAAATCAGAACAGCATCAATTGGATTTTCGAGTGAACTGGTCATTGGTTTCAGTTTCTTCGCAGCCGAAGAGTTTGACACAGCTGATGCCTTCCTTTTCTTCACTGCAGCTCGCTCTGCAGCCTTGGTCTTCTTCACATCAAATGCACATGGAAGAATTGGAGTTGGTGTAGGTGCAGATGGAGCTGAGGAATCTGGTTGATTTTCTTCAGGCGCAACTGATGCAGTTGCCCTGACTTCTTCAGTTTCTTCAGGTGCACCACTAGTGGATGCCCTGGCATTTTCTTCAGCGGCTGGAATAGGATCATCAGCCCTGGAACTAGCATTTTCATCAGCAGCCTGAACTTCATCAGCGGTGCTGGCATGTTCTTCAGTCAGCTGAGCTGAGACTTCAGCCTGAGGAATTTCATGTTGCGTTGGAGCAGCAACATTGGTGAATTTCTTCGTCAGGTTAACGAATCTGACTTTGGCTCCTTGCCAATCAGCATAGTAGGCATCAAAATCCTTGCTGAGGGCTTGAATTTTAGACTGAGCCTGGAGAAGTTCCTCAGGTGTCATTCTGACAACGTTTTTCTTTAGGAGCTTCTCCTTTCTGTATTGAGCTTTCTTAATCTCTCTTGCCTTTTCAAACTTCCATTTCTCTTCAGTGATGAAATGGGTCAGCATGTGACTTTGACCGCCGGTCAGATGAAAATCAGGCATGGGGGTGTTTGGATCCTTGTGCCAGAGATCAATATAATCGAGGATTTTCCTCGGATCCAACAGCAGTGGCACAGATGTGCCTTTGGCTCTAGCGGCCTTTACCTGTCTGTCTCTGATGATTTCTGCGAGTTCATCATCAGAAGCTTCATCATCAGAAGACACATGGAATGCGACCTGTTTCTTCTTTGGACTTGGCCGAGGACCTCGTCCAGCTGTTGCTTTGGTCTTCAGCAGAGTCGGGCCAGATGATGACTTTGGTGCAGCAGAAAAACTTGCTGAAACACCAGAGGCAATCGAGAAACCAGCAGTCCTTTGACATGTAGTCAGATGCACATGAGCTGAGGACTTTGAAGGAGTAGTAGCAGTGTGAGGAATTTGCCGTGAGGGCGCTGCTGAGGAACTTGGCCGTGAGGGCGCTGTTGAGGAACTTGGCCGTGAGGGCGCTGTTGGTGAAGCACTTGGCTTACGAGCAGGCTTCTTTGGCATGGATTTCCTCGGTTTGGCTGAGGCCTCAGTAGCAGTAGCAGTGGCAGAATCCTCATTGAATTTCTTCACTGCCTCCTTGGCTTGTCTTGCCAATTTGGCTTGGCGCTTAGCCCGTTCTTCAGGAAAGTCCTCACCACATTTGATGCTTGTGGGGTCAGCTATTTGGCCAGGTGCCAATGGAGCTCTTGGGCATGGAGGATTGAGGGCGAATTTCTTCATGTAATTGGAGTCACATATCTGTATTCCCTCCATTCCCTTGCCCATCTCCGTTCAATCTTTTGAATGCGCACCTTGCGCTGATTTTTGTTTTCTTTGCCATATTTTGCTTCATTAGGTGTGCAATAGTCAGCATAAATTTCCTCAGGGATTTCAAACATAGTCATAACCTCAGGTTTCTTTCCTCCTTTCTGCAGCTTCTTACCGTCTGCCATATTCTTTAGTTGAGGAATTTGAACAAATGAGTTATCTGAAGAAGTATGCAGTTTTTCTTCGAGGAACGATGCAAATGAGTTAAGTTGATGAGAACCTAGTGATTCAGCAGCAGACATGAGTACCTGTGAACAGAGTACAAGTGCGAGGAATTTGGAGAGGTCATATGCGTTCTGAGAAGGTTTTTGAAAAGAACAAGTTTTGAGGAATTTGACCAGATGAACCTTGAGGAATTTCACTAAGCGTTCTTGTCTTAGGTTCCAGAGTTGTACAGATCGAAGATCCACACAATTAGGGAATCTTGAAGAAAATGGTTGCTTAGAGAAACAGTTCAAGATCATATGAAGTGTGTGGTTTTCATATGGTTGAAGATTTGAAGAATAAACACCTTTGAAGATTTTCAGGAAAGATTGAGAATCAAAGCGAGTAATAAAAGTAACTTTTAATTACCCGAAATGAAGAACACGACGAACTGAGAAGAACAGACGGGAAGTTCGTCAGGTTAGATCTTCCTTGCCCTAACTCGGTGGAATAAGACAGCTACGGCGGCGGCGGAGTGAAGATTTCCGCGGTCGGCGTGAGTACGACGGCAACGAGGTCGAGGCAGCGAAGCTCTTCCTCACCGGCGACGATGGAGTAGCAGTGGCGCTAGGGTTTGAGGAGCTCGAGTGGGAGAGAGATGGTCGAGCGGAGTAAATGAAGTGAGGAAGGGGAGAGGGGTATTTATAGACATGGTGAAAAACTATTCGCCCGAAGATTTAGGACGAACGTGCCCCTGCCCTTTCTCCTTCACGCGACATGTGTCACCCACGTACTGTGTAGTGGAGATCGTGTACGATCATGGGTGAATAGAATAATGCATCGTGGGATGCGGAACAGTTTGAGCGGCAAAACCGAAAATTTGGTTAAGATTTGTTTTAAAGTTTCGTTCACAATTTCTTCAGCTGCCAAGGACACAGTGAAGACATTGAACGAGTTTCAAATAGAACGCACATGAAGAATTTGTGAATAGATTGGGTTGAGTATAGCATAGAGGGGAAGGGTCCGATCACATTCATTTAGCAGAAAAAGCAACTTGAAGAAATAGCTATAAGTGAATGCTGTAGAGGACATAAACTCATATATATATATATATATATATATATATATATATATATATATATATATAGCCAATGAAGAAAAACGAAGGAAACAGTGAAGATTTTGTAAAGTTGAAGAATTTGAAAAATTGAAGAATTTCAAAAACTGAGGAAAAACTCAAATTGAAGATTTTCAACTTTTTGTGGTGGTGTGACCCACCGTATAAGAATGATGATTTCAGACACCGAGTACAATTGTCGTAGGGTTCTGAGAATCAAATTCTTCATTAATTTCTTCACACATAGAGTGTTATTCTTCATTGATTGAAGAAAAACGTTTCTTCATGTGTTGCACATCTAAGTCATCAATTTTGCATAAGTGTTAGGATGTGTGTCCTTTTCAAAGAACATTCGAAGATTCTAAGATATTTAGTTCACACCGCAACTTGCTAAATCTCTTCTCATCCAAGGGCTTAGTGAAGATATCAGCTAGCTGTTCTTCAGTCTTCACGTGCTCGATGGAGATGTCGCCCTTCAACACATGATCACGAAGAAAATGATGACGAATCTGAATGTGCTTTGTCTTCGAGTGCTGAACTGGGTTGTGAGCAATCTTGATGGCACTCTCATTGTCGTAGAGGAGAGGCACATTCTTCACGTTGACGCCATAGTCCTTGAGCGTTTGCTTCATCCAAAGCAATTGAGCAAAGCAAGAGCCAGCAGCAATGTATTCAGCTTCCGTAGTAGACAGTGATACGCAGTTCTGTTTCTTTGAGGACCAACAGACCAAAGATCGTCTGAGGAAATGAAAAGTGCCAGAAGTTGACTTGCGGTCCACACAATCACCAGCATAGTCAGAGTCAGAATATCCAATGAGATCAAAGACAGAGCCCTTGGGGTACCATAATCCTAGTGTTGGTGTGTGAGCTAGATATCGAAGAATATGCTTCACAGCCTTATGGTGTGATTCCTTCGGTGCAGCTTGAAATCGGGCACACATGCACACACTAAGCATTATATCTGGCCTAGATGCACATAAGTACAATAAAGAACCAATCATGGAGCGGTATACCTTGTGATCGAAGTCAATACCATTTTCATCTGTGCATAGATGGCCTTTTGTGGGCACAGGAATTTTGACGCCTTTGCAATCTTGCATGCCGAATTTCCTCAGTACATCTTTGAGGTATTTCTCCTGAGATATGAATATGCCATTGCGCTGTTGATGAATTTGAAGACCTAAGAAAAATTTCAACTCTCCCATCATAGACATTTGATATTCTTCACTCATCATATAGGCAAATTCATCACTATAACGTTGGTCAGTACAGCCAAAGATAATATCATCAACATATATTTGGCACAGAAATAGTTCACCATCATAAGATTTAGTAAAGAGAGTAGGGTCGAGTGAACCGGGTGTGAAGCCATTCTTCACGAAGAATTCCTTCAATGTATCATACCACGCCCGAGGGGCTTGCTTGAGGCCATAGAGGGCCTTATTAAGTTTGAAGACTTTGTCAGGATTCTTTGGATCTTCCAAACCTGGGGGTTGAGAAACATATACTTCTTCCTCAAGCTTACCATTGAGGAATGCACTTTTCACATCCATTTGATATAAGATGATATCATGATGATTAGCATAAGAAAGTAATATGCGAATAGCCTCAAGTCTAGCAACAGGTGCAAAAGTTTCATCGAAAACAATTCCTTCAACCTGTGTGTAGCCTTGAGCTACCAGTCGTGCCTTATTCCTTACCACAAGGCCATTTCCATCTTGCTTGTTGCGGCAGATCCACTTTGTGCCAATGATATTATGCTTGTGAGGATCTGGACGTTTGACCAGTTCCCAGACATTGTTGAGCTCGAACTGATGTAATTCTTCTTGCATAGCCTGAATCCACTCCGGCTCCAAAAATGCTTCATCTACCTTAGTGGGCTCTGTGATAGAGACAAAAGCATAGTGCCCACAAAAGTTAGATAAATGTGAAGCTTTTGAGCGTGTTAGAGGACCTGACGCTTCTATGTCATCGATGATCTTGTCAACTTGTACTTCTTTTGCAACGCGAGGATGAGCTGGTTGACGTCGAGGTAGTTGATCATTTTCCTCAGCACCATTGTCTTCAGGTGTGTCAGCTTGATGTTCTTCGCATACTGGAATGAATTCTTCAGCAAATTCTTCAGTAGGAATGACATCTTTAGTTGCCTTGAACTTCATAGAATCCTCAGGTGCTGGTTCATCTAACATAGAAGGTAGGTGCTCTCTTTGCGAGCCATTAGTTTCATTGAACCGCACATCTACAGTTTCAACAATCTTGTGAAGAACAATGTTGAAGACTTTGTAGGTGTGCGAGTCCTTTCCGTAACCAAGCATAAAACCTTCATGTGCTTTCGGTGCGAATTTTGAATTGAGGTGAGGATCTCTAATCCAACATCTAGCACCGAAGAC
>NC_057795.1:213352102-213355672 GCF_018294505.1 Triticum aestivum | reverse complement strand
TAGGTGAACCACGGTTGGGGGGCATGCATTCATATCTTAGGATTCCCTTCGTGCCGACACGAGGGGGAGCCTGCTACTTCGCACCGTGCCAGGTGAACCTTGGCTGGGGGCATGGATTCATAGCTTAGGATTCCCTTCGGGGCTGAAGCGAGGGGGGCTGCTACTTTGCACTTTGCTAGGTGAACTTCGGTTGGGGGCATGCATTCATAGCTTAGGATTCCCTTCGTGCTAACACGAGGGGGGCAAGCAATATCGTGCGCTTTGTGAGGTAGGTGCCACATTGAAGTTGCATTTGGTATTTGAACATCGAACCACCCTTTTCATACATAAATTTGGTCCACATGCAAGTGTGTTCATGTTCTGACCCTCTCCCGCGTCATTGCCAAATTTATGAACATTAGACAAGTCGTATGATGCAACAGACACATTTCACTCAAACTAACCATGTGTCACACTGGTGCCCCTGTCACGCACATCAGCACAGTACATTGGGCTCCACAAGGCTTACCCACTCAAAAATATCCACCTGCCTATAGCTTTTTTCTGTTTGAGAACACACAGTTATTATGTTTCGACCGTGTGTGTCGTTTCTTGTTCCCAATCCCGCCTGCATCCCACGAAAATATCTTCCCGCCTCAAGGGTGTTTCTGTTTCATAACACATGGTTGTTATCTCCGGACCATGTGCGATGCACCATCATCAAAATTTTCAATAGCCCCGGCATTTCACTCCCGCGTTTGACTCCCACGTAGTAAATTTTTCAGTACCCACATCATTTCCTCAAACACACCCCCGCCCCCCACAACACACACACACCAAAACCTCCTCGGGGGCACGCGCACATACACAACCTCCCTTGAACAAAACCCTAGCAAGGTCCCCGCGGTCGCCGCCGCCGCAAGGCCTCCATTGTCAACATCCGCCGGTTTGCCCGTGTAGCTTACCCGCTGATCTCCATTGTCAGGACCCCGACTCGATGCCACATCGATCTAGCATGTAACACCTCATATCGCTTTGCGGCCTCACGCACGGTATCCCCACGGGTGTCGCCTTACCTTTGCCCGGGACCGTTTGCGCATTTTGGCACACGTATATGATGGTGTCGCTAGCATCCATATGATAAAGAGCCCGGGCTGACATGGCTAGTCGTAAACCCAAAGTGGCGCTAACTTACAGGGACAGGCATTCATGACCCAGCATCGAACGTGTCGCTCATCAGCGAGTGAATCCAGGCTGTAGCACTGGGCTAACAGGACTCCGGTGAACCGGGCTGTAGCGGGCTAGCAGGACTCCGGTATTCATCGCGTGACATTTCCCCGAAGGGACAGACACAGGATCGAAGAAGGACACATGCCGGCCTGCCTAAGTGTTCCGGAGCAGCAGCAAGCTACCAGGGCTCAGTGGAAGCACTAGGAGACATTTCCCGGTAAGAGAGGCTACTAAGAATAAACAACTAGATAGTCAGATCCCACACATAGCAATACACATTACACGTACGCATAACATGCAAGTATGTGCTGTACAACATGGCATCACAGCATAACTCAACAACTCATATAGATAAAGGCTCAGAAGAGCCGTCATAGCAATTATTGCAAACAGGGGTCACAAGACCCATCATACAGAGCATACAAGCAACAAGCGGAAGCATTACATGTCTGGGTACAGACATCTACAAATGAAAAAGGCTGAAGAGCCTGACTATCTACAACATCTGATCAAGATCGTAGCTGAGGTACTAGCTACTAGTCGAAGTCCACGAGAACACTAGTAAGACCGAAGTCTTCGCTGCAAAAACATAAATAAAGCAACATGAGTACAAAGGTACTCAGCAAGACTTACATCAGATCCTATCATACATGCATTTGTATCAAGAGGGTAATGTGGGGTTTGGTTGCAGCAAGCCAGCTTTGACTCTGTGGCTATCCTGTTCTACGACTACCAGAAACCCTTGAGGTGAAACAACGTACACGAGTCCACTAATCACCATACAATACCCTACTATGGATTCATCCCCGTCTCCCTATGAGAAGGCCATCCATAGCACTCACACATGTCTTGAGCATTTTAGGGTATCCACTTCAAGTTGTCTATGTACCATGTAAGCATCCAAGAAGTCCATAACCGCGGACCCGACTATTCGAATAGATCATGTTAACCCTGCAGGGGTGTACTTCTTCACACACGCTCTCGCCACTTACCGCCATGTACACATCATGTATCTCGGCAACCTTCAAGCGGAAGCCTGGCGAGGGTGTCGGCCACGACCTGACTAACCACACAAGACTCTAGTCCAGGTTTATCGCCTATTCGGGTTTCACCCGCAAGGAGATCCGGCCGGGGTGTCGCTCACGGCCCCAAACGATGTGAGCAGGGTTCCCGAGCCCACCAACCGGGTGCCACTCGGTACACCGTGCCACGTGTGCCTAGTCTGTCCCAAGCCCACCCTGCCGGGTGCCACTTGGTAGAAAAATAGCACTACCTACAAACACCAGAAACTAGTTGCGACTCCTGGACAGAGACCAAGTTTGTTAATAAGCCGAGAGGGCTTGGAGCGCCCGGAGCCCAATGTGTGGTAGTATCGGGTCATTGGACAACATACACGGAACTCAGGGCTTAAGGACGGTTCCAGTGAGACAACCCACCATGTACTCCTACATGGCCTCTCACCGCTACCTTTACCAAATCGTGTTCACACACTTCACTCTCAGCATCAGAACATATCGTAACACTCCAATTCATTCCCAATGAACCAGACCTGACACAACTCTAAGCAATAGCAGGCATAGCATGGTAGGAACACAACAATGGCTTCAATCAACTCCTACACATGCTAGTGGGTTTCAACTATTTACTGTGGCAATGACAGGTCATGCAGAGGAATGGGTTCAACTACTGCAGCACAAAGTAGCAGATGAATCGTTGTTGTCCTAATGCAATAACTGAGAGCAGGAGCGAGAGAGTAGGGTTTTATCGAAATGAACAAGGGGGGTTGCTTGCCAGGTAAATCAACAAGGGAGGCACTGCTTCACAGACAGGTACTCTGGAACGTCTCCGGAGCAGGACCTATCGAGAAGAAACGGTGCCGGCAATCAATACACAATCATATGCAACAATATGATGCATGAACATGGCATGTAGATGTGATGCTGTTTGAGCTAATGCATCTAGTAAACATTTGGTTTGAAGTCCATTTGAACCAAAGGTTCAAATGCATTTCTAAATTAGGTCTCTTATATATGCCATAATGTGTTTTCCCATATACAGCATGTATAAGTTGGGTTTTCATGCATGGAACTAGTACAGATGGAAAGGTTGCATTTTTCTGATAATTTTTCATATATAAATTATTTTAATCTGAGCTACGGTTGAATTTCTATGAATTTTTGAAGTTTAAATCATTTTCTGGATTTTCTGAATTATTTCAATTCCAGAAATATATAATTGTGTCAGCATGACGTCATCACGACGTCAGCGGTCAACTGGGCTGGTCCGGGTCAAACCTGACGTGTGGGACCCACACGTCAGTGACAGGGGGGTTAACAGGGGTTTATTTAGTTTAATTAAAAG